>NW_024871053.1:215000-225000 GCF_019054845.1 Dipodomys spectabilis
CCTGGATTCGATTCCGCACTACCACATGCACATAAAAATACAGAAGTTGTGCTGTCGCTCAAGCAGTCGAGCACTAGCTTTGAGCATAAAATCTTAGGGACTGTGTCTAGAGCCTTACTCAAGACCCAGGACGGGCACCAAAAAAGATTGAATGTTGTGACTGCAACTTTATAAGGATATGATTTCAAATACCTCATCACAGAGCAAGCTGGGTGTCTGGTGCTGACAGCTGCAATATAATCTGAATAGCCAGATGTATACCACTGCAACCAAGCGCTATGGAGCCAGATGCTGCTGGCTTGCTCACCCCTGTCATCCAAGATACTTGGGGGCTGAGACCTGACACTGGTAGTTTTAAAACTCAGCCCTGGCAGGATGTCTGTGAAACTCTGAGCTGTGGCTCAAAATGGTAGAGCTCTAGCCTTGAGCAAAAGATCTTGGGATGGTACCCCCAACATTTTAGTGCAATCCCTGTGGGTGACTACCTCCCCCAAATAACACCCCTCTAAATTATTAGGTGTGAACTTTGTGCAGTTTGTGATGTGTTTCTGAAAGAATGGTGATACTGATGAAAGCACCCTAATACTAATGACAGCTTGTGGGATACAGCTATGTGATGAGTCCTTCCTGGGGTTCTGAGTCCCTCACAGGGTGCCGTGTGCTGAATCCTGCACATGATGTTATGTGCTGAGTCCTTCACTGGGTTCTGTGTGTTGAGTCCTGCATTGGGTGCTGGGTGCTGAGTCTTTCACAAGATGCTGTGTGCTGAACCCTGTAAAGAGGGTTATGTGGAGCCAGGCACCGGTGGCTCATGCATGTCCTCCTAGCTACTCAGGAGGCTGAGATCTGAGGATCGCGGTTCAAAGCCAGCCCAGGCAGGAAAGTCGGTGAAAACCTTTTCTCCAATAAACCACAAGAAAACCGGAAGTGGTGATGTAACTCAAATGGTAGAACACTAGCCTTGAGCTGAAGATCTGAGGGACAGAGCTCAGGTCAAGAATTCAAGCCTCATGACAGAATAAAAAAAGAGTGTTATATGTTTTGTCCATCAAAGGATGCATTCTTTCATCTTGTCCTTGTATGAACTCCACAACTGAGATGATTATGCAGACAAGAATATTGACACTCAGATAAGTCCCCATGGGAGGGACAAAATTATGTATTACTGAAGACTAGTGAGTTGTCTCCTGCAGACAATTGTTTTGTTTTGTTTTGTTTTGTTCTCACTTGTGAACCTTGAACTCAGGGCCTAAGCACTGACCCTTACCTCTTGGGCTCATGGATAGCACTTCACCACGTGGAGCCAAGGAACCTCTTGCAACAGCGTGTCACAGCCTAGGGTTCTATAGCAGAGGTCTGTCATCCTGCCTTCTCAGGAAGCAGAGATCTGAGGAGCTGGGTTCCAAACTATCTCAGACACAAAAGGTCCCATGAGACTATTATCTCCAATTCACCACTAAGAAACCTGAAGTGATAGCTGGGTGCTTGTGGCTCATGCTGATCATTCTAGCTACTCAGGAGGATGAGATCTGAGGATCATGGCTCAAAGCTAGCCTGGGCAGGAAAGTGCCGGAATGGAAAAATAAAGACATAAGACAAAGGATGGGGTCGGGAGGTCTGCAGCTCAAGACTGCAGCCCCGTTTATTTTTAACTATCCTTATTTATACTATTAGAAGTCAAGAGGTAACCTAAGGTCACCATAGTGTAGAAAAGCAAGAAAAGTCTTTAATAAAAACAAGAGTGTAGAAAGAAACAAGACAAGGTCAACTGATAGAAAGTAAAACAAATTTTACAGACATAGCAAGGCAAACCCGGATACCTGGTGTTATTCATGAAAGCCAGTTCCTTGTGCATGCCTTTAAGTGAGTACAAGGGTCAAGATGACCTTGGAGTTTTACTGTCGGCTCCCAACATCTCCCTCATCTCTTTTTTGAAGAAGCGAACCCGCCTGTCTTAGGTTGGGTGGATCACCTTGTCTGTCTTACCCGTCTTTGGGAACTTCTTCAGAGCAAAGCTGAAGGCCCTGTCTTAGGTTGGTCAGACTGGCACCGCCCTCTTACCCGTCTCTGGCTGTAGTTTTTCTCGGGGGGAATTCATTTATTTGGAGCTTGATTTTATGCAGCTGGCTGGCTAAACTCATAAGAGAGTTTTGTAGTGTATGTAATACAAGGAAGGCATAGAAAACCATTAACAAAAGCATTTTTAGGCCAAGCAATGTCATTAACAATCCTTTAACATAAGTCAGGGAAGGGATATAGCATTGAAATTGTTTAAACAGTTTTTTAACAGTTTTTGTCACTTTAGAGTCCAGAGGTAAGGCTTGTGTAGTATTATCAGCAAGCTGATTAAGATAATAGGCAGTTTGTACATTTTGTGTTAGTGTCACAGCAGCTGCCGCTGTAGAGGCAGCTAACGAAGTAAAGGCCAAAACATCAGCTACAAGTAGCCCAACAAATTGAAGAGGGCGCATTAGTTTTTTCAATTGTTTTAACACCTGAATACTAAAATCTTTATGCCAAGTTTTAGAAATATTTACAGGAAGCATAACAAAAGATGGTTGTCTAACAATAAGTATGAATTTAGTTATGTTGTTATACAAGCAATTAATAAAAGAACAATTAGAACAGGTAACATTAAAATAATTAGCTCCTACAGAGATATTAAATGGTCCATACATAATGATATGGGGTGGTGATACACAATTTATAATATTTTTTTAAAAGGGATGAATTGGGCCAGGTTATGTTGTTGAGTGTAGCTACCAGCATCCAAACATGATGTTGAGGATGTCCATTTATCCACCACAGTCCAAGATTGTACTTTTTAGTAAGATTAGCTCCAGACCAGTCCATTAATTGAGAATTAGTTTCAGAAATATTGGTAACAAATGGCTGTACATGCTTACACCTATTTGGATGAGGCTCTCCTGTAGATTTTACTACTTGTGAAGAATTAATGTAATGGGGTATCCTAAAGGATGGAGCAGAATTTGTATAAACTAAGTGCCCAGTTGGCAAAGATATCATCTGTATATTGTACATTTGATTTTTGTCTGGGAATCAAATTTTATGAGTCATGGATAGCATTATAACACAGCCTGGAATGGAGCCTTTAGAGCTGGTGGTAAAGCAAAAAGGAGTTCCAATATCTGAAGCTGAGATATCTCTCATCTTGGTGTGCTGGATGAAGGGATCAGGGGCTGTATTGAATGCTGATCTATTTAAGTGAATGATTACTTTAACTCCCTCCCAAGTTGTAGGGTGCACAATCAGGGGATCTGGCACATAAGCCCAATGTGGCAGCATTTGTGTCATCTGAATGAGTCTCCACAATCCTAACGCAGCATTCAGGCAACCAGCGGGCGTCATTTTCTTCCGGCGAGAAAACACAAACATGTCCTCGACCCCCATGTTAAAACCAGATCAGGCCCATGCCAAGCACCTGTTAAAGGATCCTTTCACTTTACTTGAGCAAAAGCTCTTTGCTCTCTTTTTTCCCAAAAACGCTGTGCTGTGGTAAGGCCATTACATTCTTAGTTTAAAAAATTTAGTACAAACAAAGCATGAGAAAGAATATTAACAGGAGAGAGGGGTATAATTCCCCACCTTTTAATTTAAAAATTTCATGTTTGAGTAAACCATTAGCTCGTTTAACAATTTTTTGACCTGGAGGATTATAGGGAATACCTGTAGGGTGAATAATCTGATAAGATTTACAAAAATTTTGAAAAGCTTGTCTGACATATCCCAGACCATTATCAGTTTTACTATGTTTAGGAAGTCCCATAGTGGCAAAGCAGTGTAGGGAATGGGCAATACAATGTTTGTTAGTCTCCCCGGCAAGAGGAGTAGCCATAATAAAATTAGAGTAGGCATATGGTAACATGGACAAAGCAAAGCCATCCAAAAGATGGAATCAGGCAGGAGTTTAGTCTACTTTTTTTACGGTGGAGGTGGTCAGGATAACGATGTAAATTTTTTCCAGGTGACTGTCAGGCTGTAGCAGCAGCAGCAGCAGGGTCTCTCAGTGGCTCCAAGGGACTGCGTTACACCTTGTGCTGGGCTGTAAATTTTTGGTTAAGGATACAAGTAATATATAGGCTTGGCAGGTTGTGGGCCCACTAGTTTTTAAGACTATATAGACAATAGCCCAGGACAATTTACCAAGATGACAACTTTTTAAACTAGATAGTTCTTTTAATAAGGCTGAATTTTTAGGCAGATATAGAGTGTTTAGGCCTGTACTACTATTTTCCATGTCTTTTGTGTGTGTGTGTGTGTGTGTGTGTGTGTGTGTGTGTGTGTGTGTGTGTGTATTTTGTCATCCTTTTTTTTTATGACTCTGGTCCCTTGTTTTAAAAAGGGGATGATGGGCGAAGATTCATCTTCTGTAACTTCTTCAAGCTGACTCAGGGGTGTTGTCCTACCTAGCCAGGAACCTATAACCTTAGTCTATTTTACAAAGAGGTTACCAGGGTTAGATGTCATTAAGAACAATATTTTAACTTTTGACAAATGCATAGACTTTTTCTCTGGCTACAGCAGTGTAGCTTGTTTTACACTCTGGTTTGTAAAAGCATCTTTAGGAATATGACCTCTAGTGACTCTAACAATGTCTAAGTCACCTGTGCAGGCCTTTAGACAGATGTTAATAGAAACACACTCTCAGGTTTACAAACTTTATTCTTGAGCAGATAAATTTTATGTAGCTGGTATTAGCTCAAAAGTTACTGTCAATTAGGGATTTTGGCACATACAGGGGTTGGGATTTAAACCATCCCCCACATTTTATAACTTTAGCTTTTTTAGTACTATCACAGATTACTGACAAGTTCCTGTCCCTACAAGGTAGATAGTCATGGACATAAGGCATGCTTACAAACTATCTTCCCATGACCTCCTGGCTCTGACCAATTCTTGAAGGGCCACACACAAATGACTCTAGGATCTGACATTTTTGTTATCCGAGCAGTGGCTTACTGCCTCTGGATGCTCCTCCAGTGCTCTTGTCCCAGGAGTGTTTTTTTTACACTGAGATAAATGCCTCATTTGTATTTTTCTTAGCTGGTCACTGGACTTGAACTCGGGGCCTGAGTGCTGTCCCTCAGCTCTACAACTCAAGGCTAGCACTCTGTCACTATGAGTCCCAAAGCAACTCTGTTGTTTTTTTTTAGCACTGTTGGCTGAGTAGAGGTGACAGTCTCACAGGGACCTTCTTGTGCCCGGGCTGGCTTTGAACCAGTTTGTAAATCAATGACTCTTATAAAAGGCCACTTTACTCCAATTAAAAGCAACAAGGTGGTCAACATAGAAGTAGCTATTAAGCATGCTCTTACCTGAAACTTGTTAAGAGTCAAAGTTACATCCGACAAACTTATAAGAATCCTCTGTGCTTTGTTCTTGGCTTGCTGGAAACTTAAAAAACCTATAAGAGCAAACTGGAATAGCAATTAAGCAATTATTTTGGTAATCCTAATTTTTTTACTTTGAGGCAAATGTTAAGAACAATTTTACTTTTAAACTTTATATCCAAAAATCCATTCCTATTTTTTAAGCCTCCTATTAATCTCTTTTATTATTTTATATTTTAGTTTTTAGTTACATTAAAAAAAATCCCTTAAAATCTTGAGGCCAAGTGTCACTCATGTCTCTTGGCTATTTGTTTTAAAACAGATACACATTAAAACTTTTAAACTCAAATTTTTTTTTAATATAAGAATTACAATCACCATCTCTCTACCAAGAAGTTAAACTTAACACATTTATGACTTTTAAAAACATATCCCAGGGCTGGGAAGGTGGCTCAGTGATAGAGCGCTTGCCTTGCATGCATGAGGCCCTGGGTTCAATTCCTCAGCACCACATAAGCAGAAAATAAAAAAGCCGGAAGTGGCACTGTGGCTCAAGTGGTAGAGCTAGAGCGCTAGCCTTAGGCTGAAGAGCTGAGGGACAGCACTCAGGCCCCACGACCAGACCCAAAAAAAAAAAACAAAAACAAAAACAAATTTAAAAAAATAAAAATAAAAAAATAAAAACATATCCCAATTATAAAACATTATAGAAAGCAAGTCACATTACACAAAAACATTTTTTAACCCTCTTTTTAAGTCCAAGGGGCAGTTTTAGCAATACTAATCAGATTATCACATCACTAATTTTTATCATCATGTTTTTAGTATTTATCTGTAGAGAAAAAGGACAGAACAAATTTGGGCCACTTGGCCCCTCCTGTGGAAATGGGCACGCACCAAATCTCTCTCTTTAGGGTAAGATGAACTGTGTTTGTGTCAGCTTGTCCTCTTTTAACATGTGTGGACTCCTCCCATGGCCTGTCCCACCATGTATGACCAGCTGAACTGTACTTTTACCTGTTTACCCCTTACCCCTAAAGATAGGTCTTTTGTTGGCTTTAAAGTTTTTTTTTTTTATCTCTTGGTTTTTAAATGAAAATACACAGTTTTAGACAGACAGAACAGGTAATGTCTTTTACAGTGTTAAACAAACTTTTATATTTAAACTTTTAATATTTATCCCCAAATTTTAGCCAAGAGAACTAAATTTTAAACAGCCAATGCAGTTTTGTTAAGCCAGATAACTTGATTACAGTGAAAACAGCCTTATGTATTTTAAAATACCAGATTTTTTTTAAGTTAAAGAATCTTTAAAAAGTCATTTAAAACAATGTGAAAATTTTTGAAAATTTTTGGTAAAGTTTAAACCTCATAACCTTTTGAATTTTATACTTAAACTCACCCAATTGTTACTGTATGTTGATAATTTTTATCTTGAACATGTTCACAAACACATACAAAACACACACAGATCTTAAAGCACGCAAAAATCAAAATCAGTTGTACGTACATTTAAAACTGGTACCAATTTTAAAACAGAACTAGACAAGACAACAACCAAAGGCTGAATTGGGACTAATAAAATGGGCCCCAGTTTATCTTTATCTCTACCAGAACTTTGTGCTGTTTTTACTCAGCAAGCTGAATCCAAAGTCTGTTGAGTGAGCCTGTCACGCTCACCCAGAACTTTTTTACCTTAGAAAACATAAAGCAAACAAACACACTAAAGTAAACAAGACAAACAAGTGGCCACAAAGACAAAATCAGGTCTCAGTGAATGGGTCAACATCTCACCACCATTTACAAGTGGGACTCAAACCCACTTACCAGGGGACTCAGACCCCCTCTACTCACCTCCCGAGGATTTTTTTTTTTAGATTTCTGCAAACGTTGACCCAGGGGCCTTTCAAGGTGGAGGGAAAGAAGTCCCTAGCGGCCGTCCCCTCAGACTGACAGGTTCTCCCCCATACTCAGACCCCCTGGGCCAAGGCCTGAGGCTAAGATCTTGCTGGTGTCACTTGTAGGTGGTCAGTGGCAGTTTTATCTGGCTGCGAGTTTTCCCTGCCAGCCCTTTTAAGTTATTGTTAGATCCTCCAGGTTTTTTGCAACCCATCACTCCCCTACTTCTGGATCCAGAGAGGGCGGAGGAGGTGGCAGTGAATGGGAGAAAGGGGGTCAGTTTAAAGTGTAAGTAAAAAAGAAGGAGCTAGAGGGAAACAGATATTGAGGGGGTGTTAGCCAGTTTTTTTCGGGCTCTCGCATCAGGATGAATCTGAGAGAAGAAACATTTTAACAATTTTAAAATACATACACAAACATTGAGAAAAAACATATTTACAGCATGTGCGTTGTAGGCTGTCAGACAGAAGGTGCCAGACTACAGACTGGCCCAAATGTCTGCACTAGTGGACAGTTTACCCTGATGGGGATTTGGGGGACGTCTCCCACCGGCCCCGTTGGCTGTCTTATAGCACATCTGCCAAGACTCTTGTCAACCCCAATACAGAACCTGTAGGCTACACAGATACCAGACAATTACAAAGCAGCAATGTTTTAACTTACAGGCCATTTGTATCATGGTGTCCCTGAATCCTTTTTTCCAAAAAAAAAAAAAGATTATTTTCTTTTAAGTTTTAAAACTAATGGTTCCTTCCTCCGGGAACCAGGGGTATACTTTCTCAACAAAGTGAAAGAAACATTCTAACTGACTCTGTCTAACTTTTACTCCTTGAGCGTGAAGCATACCCTTGAAAGCCTGCACGTATAACGTGTGGCTGTTTGCTTGCCCCATAATTTCTTACTCCCGACTATACTATCACCCGCTCTTTTTCTTTTTTTTTTTTTGTCGGTCGTGGGACTTGAAATCTGGGCTTGGGTGCTGTCCCTCAGCTCTTCAGCTCAAGGCGAGCGCTCTACCACGTGAGCTACAGCGCCACTTCCGGTTATCTGGTGGTTTATTGGAGATAGGAGTCTCACAGTCTCTCCTGCTCGGGTTGGCTTTGAACCGCGATCCTCAGATCTCAGCCTCCTGAGTAGCTAGGATTACAGGTGTGAGCCACCAGCGCCCGGCTACACCCGCTCTTTTTCTGGACGCGTCCTCTTACCTTAGCGGGGTCCTCTGCCTTTATCCCAGGTTTTTAGGGTCCCTGTTCGGGCTCCACTTGCCAGAACCAGCGGGCAACGAAAGGGACTCCTGATTTAGGGGGCAAGGACGGAAATATAAAGACATAAGACAAGGGATGGGGTCGGGATGTCTGAAGCTCAAGACTGCAGCCCCGTTTATTTTTAACTCTCCTTATTTATACTATTAGAAGTCAAGAGGTAACCTAAGGTCACCATAGTGTAGAAAAGCAAGAAAAGTCTTTAATAAAAACAAGGGTGTAGAAAGAAACAAGACAAGGTCAACTGATAGAAAGTAACACAAATTTTACAGACATAGCAAGGCAAACCCGGATACCTGGTGTTATTCATGAGAGCCAGTTCCTTATACATGCCTTTAAGTGAGTACAAGAGTCAAGATGACCTTGGAGCTTTACTGTCAGCTCCCAACAGGAAAGTCCTTGAGACACTTAGATCCAATGAACCACAAGAATACCAGAAGTGGCTCTGTGGCTCAAGTGGTAGAGCAACAAGATTTGAGCTGAAGAGCTCAGAGACAGTCCCCAGGCCCAGCTTTCCACTCCTACAACCGACAATAATAAAAAAAGATAGATACACACTAACAAACTGAAGTAGAAGGCTGGGAATGTGCCTTAGGGGTAGAGTGCTTTGCATATATGAAACCCTGTCCTTGATTTCTCAGGACCACATCACTAGGAAAAAGCCTGAAGTGCCTCTGTGGTTCAAGTAGGAGAGGGCAATCCTTGTAGAAGAGAAACGAGGTACAGTGCTCATGTCCTGTGTTCAAGCTCCAGGACTAGAATATGCATACACACACACACACACACACACAAAGCAGAAGTGAAGCTGTGACACAAAATGGTAAAGCACTAGACTTCTGTTCTGAGCTCATTGCTAGCACCCAGGCCCTGTGTTCAACCCCAAAACCTAGTCACCCAGGGCCCAACTAAGAGAAGTCAAATGTTTCAAAATCGGATGAGCTTCACCACCTCTAGATGACTGGAAGCTTTGTGATATCCAACATATGCTTGGATTTCAAAGCTTCCAGAAAATTAGAAAAGGCATCATAGGCCCATCATTGCCCTCAATGGAACATTTCATTAAGTTCAGTGCCCTAGTTGTCTGCCAGAAGGACTCCTGAATTATATTGAGCACTGTATCTGAGCTTTGAAATATAGTCTCACAAAGGCAAGATGAGTGCGCAGAACTTGGCCTGCCATGGGAGTTGGCACAAATGAAGGCTTCCTGTCAAAAAACAGCACTAGGAAGAGAGATAGCTTGTTGTACAAAGAGGAATTTTTCTCCTGACCTTCAGAGCCCGCCCACACTCCTCCTCACTAATTGGCCCAGATGGAGTTGTTTGATACACAGCTCTACATGAATGAGGCCTTTTGTGTGCCTGTCCAGACAATGAAAGAGAATATTTCCAGCTGGCCTGGGATGCAGAGAAACCCTCAGGCTACACTGGGAGCAGTGAAGGGAGCCCTAGAACATGTAATGTCATAAAAGCAGTCTCTGTGTTATGAACT